>NC_139217.1:23226953-23271953 GCF_055691185.1 Crinia signifera | reverse complement strand
TTTTCACTCCTTTCTGGATGATGGCTAATGTCTCCATATCCGATTTTCCAAGTCCCACACATTTATTTATTTATTGGCGTAGCTCTGTTCAATAGAATGTTGCATTTTTAAGCTTCAACCGGGCCTAGGGACAGGGGTCCACTTAAACCATGACAAGAATCACACGCAAGCTCGCAGGCGACTGATGCTTGGTGCATGTTGAAGCTGACTTCCCCTGCTATCGATCTCTACTAGGGCATGCACACTGTGATGTACAGTCACGTCAGAAAAATAGTTTGCATTACTTTTTATACAAACCATAACAGTGGTAGAAGTGGAAATTTTGAAGTGGGGGTATGGAAAGATAGCAACGTTCTTCTGCACATGCCGAAGGCACGTGCGCTCCAGAAGAGGGGGCGTGGTCACACAAGAAGGGGGCGTGTCCATTACACATAAGTGGGGAGCACAAGAGGTGGGAACCAGAGTGGAAAAAATAAGAGACATGGAGCAGAGAGAAAGATAAAGTGGTGAGAGAGGGTTGAGAAAAAAGGGGTACAGGGAGAGAGGCAGAGGAGAGAGGGTGAGAACAGGATTAGGTGGGGGAGCAAGAAAATATCCTGGTCATAGAATAGTTCCCTGGTTCAAATTGCTCCACAAAGTAGAACAATGTCGACGGCAGCCATGTTTGTTACGCTTGGAGAATTGGAGCTGGCACACAGGTGCTGTGGCGTGTGCATGATGCTGCGTGGAGGAATTGCTTGAACAAAGTTCTGCCCCATTCCAGCTCACATTAAACTTTCTATTGGTAGATGTGTGTTGTGTGACATCATTGCTTAAATAATATTATCACTAATTAACTATCATAACTAGACACCTGAAATGCCTTTTAAAATTGGTCAACCAGAATTTATTTAAATCTTTAACCCCTTCCCGACATTTGACGTATATATACGTCATGGCCGGGATGTACTTCCCGACACATGACGTATATTTACGTCATGACTTTAAACTGTCCCCGCGTCTATAGACGCGGGGACAGTTTAAACATGTCTGCTGTCCCTGACAGCAGACATGTCCCTGCATGCCCAGGGGGGGCTGCGATGCCTCCCCCCCGTCGGCGATCGCTGTGATTGGCTGTTCAATGTGAACAGCCATTCACAGCGTTTTCCTGTGTTACCGGCGAATCAGACGCTCGGTAACACAGGTGTCAATCACCGTCGGGTGTGAGGGGGCATGAGGGGGTCACCGGTGATGACCAGACCTCACCCCACCTCACCCCACCTGCCCCCAAGGCTGTGATTGGTCCGTCGGACCGACGGACCAATCACAGACAAGGCGCGTCATTTAAACTAACGGTGACTGCGCTGCAGACTCCATTCCGGTCTGGAATTGCGTGCAGAGCGGTCATAGTGCCAATCTGTCGTGATATACTGACCTGAACCTTGCCTGATACTTACCTGATCACCGCTGATCACCGCTGGTAGCGTGCTGCCAGCAGCTGGATGCTTCCTGGATCTTGTGACTTCCTGTGTGCTGCTGCTGCAGTGTCATAGAGTCACAGATCGTGAGAGATAGGGACAGATAGTGACAGAGAGTGACAGAGAGTGATAGAGAGTGCTATATTTTGTGTCTGCTGCACCCCTTTTGTGCTGATCAGTATATCTGTGCTGATCAGCAACTTTTTTTTTTTTTATATATATATACCTGTCAGTTGCACCAAAGGTTCTGCTGCCTGTGCAACTGACTGCTGCCCCCCCCCCTTTTTGTACTGATCATTTTAAATTAATTTAGATCAGCAACTTTTTGGGGGTCCAGGTTTTTTTTTTATATATATACCCTGTCAGGTTGCATCCACAACCTGTGTGCCTGCTGCCCCTCACTGCATCACTGATTTGCAGTTTTTTTTTTTTTTTTTTTTGGAGAGTGCAGTGGGGTTTAGTTTTTACACCCACATTGTGGGTGTCCTGTGGCCGCTGATCAGTGACATCACTGAACTGCATTTTTGGCACAGGGTTGATATAATTTTTTTTCTGCAGTTTTTTTAAATTGTTTTTTTTTTTTGGAGAGTGCTGCGGTTTATTACACCCACGTTGCTTTTGTGGGTGTCCTGTGGCCGCTGATCAGTGACTTACATCACGGAACAGAATTTTAGGCACAGGGTTGATATAATTTTTTTTCTGCAGTTTTTTTAAATTGTTTCTTTTTTTGGAGAGTGCTGTGGTTTATTACACCCACGTTGCTTTTGTGGGTGTCCTGTGGCCGCTGATCAGTGACGTACATCACGGAACAGAATTTTAGGCACAGGGTTGATATAATTTTTTTTCTGCAGTTTTTTTAAATTGTTTTTTTTTTTGGAGAGTGCTGTGGTTTATTTATTTTTTTTAATTGTTTTTACACCCACGTTGCTTTTGTGGGTGTCCTGTTGCCTTTGAGCGCTGTTCCGTGACGGACGTTACTGACCAACATCTGTGTTCAATTTTTGGCGCAGGACCTTTTTTCTTTTTTTTTTTTTTTAACCCCTTCAATTTTTTTTTTTTTTTATTGGGATCAAATTCCTGTATAAAGTATTTTTTTTTCTGCACTACATACACACTACACACTACACACTACATACCCCCCGTGTTGAAATAAAGTTTGTACCCCCCCTACACTATACACGTGTTGAAACATTACACTTACAGAAACACAAAAATAAAAATGGCATCCCAAATGTCATCCCAGTCATCCAGAAGAATGTATTCAGCGGAGGAGGCATATGCCATGCTTGCCTCTGACTCTGACACAGCCAGTGAGGCAAGCGGGGAATTTGAAGGATTCGTCTTAAGCTCCTCTTCCTCCTCTAGTGATGAGGGACCCCCTCAAAGACGCCCCCGTAGAGCAGCTGAGACCCCCCCCCAAATGATTGATCCCGTATGGACCCCACCACCAGACAATTTTGAGCCCCAGGTTCCTGAGTTTTTGGCCATCCCAGGAATCCAATGTGATTCAACAGGTCTCAGAGAAATTGACTTTTTCAAATTATTTTTCTCTGATGATTTTAGAAATTTAATGGTGGACCAAAGTAATTTATATGCCCAGCAGATTATTGCTCAAAACCCCACGTCATCATTTGCTAGGTGGACCCCTGTAGATGCAGTAGAGATGATGACGTTTTGGGGTCTGGTGTTACATATGGGCATAGAAAAAAAGCCAGAAATTAGGCAATATTGGAGTACAGATGTTCTGTACAGCACCCCATTTTACCGTATGGCCATGACTCGGACTCGTTTTGAGACAATCCTTAAATTTATACATTACACCGATAATGCACAGTGCCCACCCAGAGATGATCCCACCTTTGACCGGCTATTCAAAGTCAGGCCGGTCATTGATCATTTCAGTGCCAAATTTGAAGAGATGTACATCCCTGAAAAATTTATTTGTATCGACGAGTCCCTTATACATTTTAAAGGAAGGGTTAAATTCCGCCAGTACCTTCTCAGTAAGAGGGCAAGGTATGGCATAAAAATGTATAAGCTGTGTGAAAGCACCTCAGGGTACACCCACAGGTTTAGGGTTTATGAAGGGAAGGATTCAAGAATTGAACCGCCAGAATGCCCCCCCTCCCTCGTAGGTGTTAGTGGAAAAATTGTCTGGGATTTAGTGCACCCCTTCCTGGATAAAGGTTATCACCTCTATGTGGATAACTTTTACACTAGCATCCCCCTGTTTAAGGCCCTTGGTTCAAGAGGTACAGCAGCTTGCGGTACTGTGCGCAAGAACCAAAGAGGCCTCCCAAAAACGCACATTGCCCAAGTACTGAGAAGGGGTGAAAGCAGGGGAATATGCACCGAAAATATGTTGTTGGTCAAATATAAGGACAAGAGGGATGTCCTTATACTGACAACTATTCATGGAGACAGTACCACCTCCATCCCTGTACGAGGTACCAGTACCCACACCTCAAAACCTAATTGTATCCTAGATTACAATAAGTACATGGGCGGAGTGGATCTTTCAGATCAGGTACTGAAGCCGTACAGTCCCCTGCGGAAATCAAAAATCTGGTACAAGAAGCTGGCCGTGTATATCATCCAGATGGCACTGTATAACGCTTACATGCTATTCCGTTCTACCAGCCAGAGGGGGACATTTATGCACTTTCAAGAGGAAGTCATAAAGGGCCTAATATTTGGGAACCAGCAGGCAGAGGGCCCCAGTACTTCTAGTACTGGCCCCCGTATTGTAATAGGGCAGCATTTTCCGAACGAAATCCCCTCCACTGCAAGAAAGGGCAGGACACAAAAAAGGTGCAAAGTTTGCTATAAAAAGGGAATAAGAAAGGATACTATTTTCCACTGTGAAACTTGCCCCGACAAACCCGGCCTATGTATAAAGGAGTGTTTTAAAATATACCACACATCTATGGATTATTAGGTTCATCATTTCACCGTGCTTCGGGGGTCTTGCTAATGCCACATAGCACCCACCATTCATTCCACCAGAATCTGAGCTGCAAAATCCAAAAATCACTCCTTCCCTTCTGAGTCCTGCCATGCACCCAACTGGTATTTTTTGGTCACATGTGAGGCATTGCCATTCTCGGGAGAAATCGGGGCACAGATTTTGGGGTGCTTTTTCTCCTTCATACCTTATGAAAATAAAAAATTTTGAGCCAGAACTGCATTTTTGTGTAAAAAAATGTAATTTTTCATTTGCACAGCCCAGTTGTATCAAAATTGGTGAAACCCCTGGGGGTTTGAAATGTACACTATACCCCTAGATGAATTCCCTGAGGGGTTTAGTTTGCAAAATGGGGTCACTTGTGGGGGAGTTCCACTGTATTGGTGCTTCGGGGGTCTTGCTAATGCGACATAGCACCCACCAACATTCCACCAGAATCTGAGCTGCAAAATCCAAAAATCACTCCTTCCCTTCTGAGTCCTGCCATGCACCCAAATGGTATTTTTTGGTCACATGTGAGGCATTGCCGTACTCGGGAGAAATTGGGGCACAAATTTTGGGGTGCTTTGACTCCTTCATTCCTTGTGAAAATGAAAAATTTTGAGCCAGAACTGCATTTTTGTGTAAAAAATGTAATTTTTCATTTGCACAGCCCAGTTGTATCAAAATTGGTGAAACCCCTGGGGGTTTGAAATGTACACTATACACCTAGATGAATTCCCTGAGGGGTGTAGTTTGCAAAATGGGGTCACTTGTGGGGGGTTCCACTGTATTGGTGCTTCGGGGGTCTTGCTAATGCGACATACCACCCACCAACATTCCACCAGAATCTGAGCTGCAAAATCCCAAAATCACTCCTTCCCTTCTGAGTCCTGCCATGCACCCAACTGGTATTTTTTGGTCACATGTGAGGCATTGCCGTACTTGGGAGAAATTGGGGCACAGATTTTGGGGTGCTTTGTCTCCTTCATTCCTTGTGAAAATGAAAAATTTTGAGCCAGAACTGCATTTTTGTGTAAAAAAATGTAATTTTTCATTTGCACAGCCCAGTTGTATCAAAATTGGTGAAACCCCTGGGGGTTTGAAATGTACATTATACCTCTAGATGAATTCCCTGAGGGGTGTAGTTTGCAAAATGGGGTCACTTGTGGGGGGGTTCCACTGTATTGGTGCTTCGGGGGTCTTGCTAATGCGACATAGCACCCACCAACATTCCACCAGAATCTGAGCTGCAAAATCCAAAAATCACTCCTTCCCTTCTGAGTCCTGCCATGCACCCAAATGGTATTTTTTGGTCACATGTGAGGCATTGCCGTACTCGGGAGAAATTGGGGCACAGATTTTGGGGTGCTTTGTCTCCTTCATTCCTTGTGAAAATGAAAAATTTTGAGCCAGAACTGCATTTTTGTGTAAAAAATGTAATTTTTCATTTGCACAGCCCAGTTGTACCACAATTGGTGAAACCCCTGGGGGTTTGAAATGTACACTATACCCCTAGATGAATTCCCTGAGGGGTGTAGTTTGCAAAATGGGGTCACTTGTGGGGGGGTTCCTAACTTTTAGCATCTTTTGGTGCCTAGAAACCTACATGGTGCCTAAAAAATAATCTCATAAAAAGGAGGCTCCAAAATCAAGTAGGTGCTCCTTCTATTATGAAGCCTGTGGTTTGGTCAACATGCACACTAGGGCCACATATAGGATATTTATGAAAACAAAAGAATTGGGGGAATCAATTTTTAGTCACATTTCTCTAGTAAAATCTACTGTGTTCCTTAGAAAAATGTATTAAAATTGCAAATCTGCAAAAAAAATGAAATTTTGAAATTTCACCTACACTTTGTTTTAATTCCTGTGAAACACCTAAAGGGTAAACAAACTTCCAAAATGCTGTTTTGAATACTGTGAGGGGTGCAGTTTTTGAAATGGCATCATTTATGGGGGTGTCTCACATACAAGTCCCTCAAAGTCACATCAGAACTGAACTGGTCCCTAAAAAATTCAGTGTTTGAAATTTTCTGGAAAATTTGAGAATTTGCTATTTATATTTTAAGCCTCCTAGTGTCCAAAAAAATTAAAAGGAGGTTGAAATAATGATGGCAACATAAAGTAGACATATGGTCTATGTTAGTTATTAACTATTTTGAGTGGTATGATTATTTGTCTCACAAGCAGAAAATTTAACATTTTGAAAATTGCTAAATTTTCCATTTTTTTACGACATTTTGTTATTTTTCACAAAAAAACACAGACTGTATCGACCCAAATTTACCACTAACTTGAAGTACAATGTGTCACGAGAAAACAATCTCAAAATCACTGGGATAAGTAAAAGCAAAAAAAAGTTATCCCCACTTAAGTGATACATGTCAGATTTGAAAAAAAGGGCTCTGTCAGGAAGGCAAAAACATGCTGCGTCAGGCAGGGGCGGATCCAGGATAAAATGACAGGGGGGGCACCATGATAAAAGAGGGTTTAGGTGGGGGAGGGGGCGGTGTTAGTGGTGCCAGTGTACATGCTAAGAGAGCGGCAGAGAGAGGGTGGGAATGGGATTAAAAATAGGCGCTGGCATTTAAAGTATGCAGGCCCACCATGGCGACAAAAGCGAAGGATGTAGTTGTACGCGCGCCGAAGGTGCGCTCCGGAAAAGGGGTATGGCCACTCAACAGAGGTGTGTCCTTGAGTGTAGTCTACAACACCATATACAACTTCTACACATTATGCAACAAAATACTAGACTCCTTTATACTTCCCCCTTACACATGATGCCAAATGGAATGAAACTAAATTCACATAATTCCACATGGATTGAGCCAAAATTCAAATAATGCCACACGGATTGTGTCAAAATTCACATAATGCCACACGGATTGAGCCAAAATTTACATAATAACACACAGATTTAGCCAAAATTCACATAATGCCAAATGGATTGAGCCAAAATTCACATAATGCTACATGGATTGTGTCAAAATTCACATAATGCCACATGGATTGAGCCAAAATTCACATAATGCCACACGGATTGAGACAAAATTCACAGAATGCCACATGGATTGAGCCAAAATTCACATAATGCCACACAGATTAAGCCAAAATTCACAATATGCTTCATAAACAGGAACATTGTCCACCAAAGGCGCGCATTAAACATTTACACCATAATATCCATTACACGTTAAGTTACACGCCATTATGTATTATGCCAAACACCATAATGCCTATTAAAAATGATGCTACATAAATGCTGCTTATCTCCATGCTCATTGCCAAGGGTTCCATGCTCATTGCCAGAGGTTCCATGCTCATTGCCATGTGGGATTACATGTTCATTGCTAAGGGGGAATACATGCTCGTGGTAAAAAGGGGACAGCCGCCGGCAGGCAGAAGTGATAGCCACTGACAGTGGCAGAGACTGGCTGTATTCAGAGCTATTTGAAATACAGATAGCGCAGGGCTTGTCGTTGCTGGGGATGGCGGAGGACTCGCCACCCGCCATCCCCCGCCCCTCGCCATCTGTATGTCGGAAGGGGACGCGCGTGCACGAGGTGCACGCGCGTCCCGTTCCGACGGTGCTTTTCCCCGGGTCCCCCGCCGGCTTCCCGGGGTCCCCGCCGGTCCACACCGCCCCCCCGCAGCCCCCCGCAGCCCTGCCCGTCTCCCTGAAGCTTTAGACGGGCAGGACTGCACCCGCCGCGCCGCCTCGCCGCCCGGCTATTGAGACGCTCGTGCGTGGGAAACGCACGAGCGTCTCATTCAGTCAGAGCGCCAGATTGCTGGCGGATCGCCAGGGACACGGTCCTGGCGCTCCGCCAGCAATAATAAGCCCGGCTCCATCTGTAATACCCCTTTCACACCAGAAAATGCATTCCCAGTTTGGCCCCTTTTACACCAGCCTAGTCCCTGCATTTTCTGGTGTGAGGGGGAGAGAAAACCACCCTCCCCCCCCCCCCCCCCCTTTAACCAGTTATCTAATTTAACTGGCTATATCTTCGGAAGCAACTGACCCGCTTTCATGAGTTTCATATTGAAGAACTTTTGAGTGGGCTTTGAATGATTTTGGTCCAGTGAAACTGGAACGTTTGGTTCCAGAGTAATCTGCCCTCAAAGAACATGAACAGCCATGAAATTACATTTCAAAAATAAAAAAATCGGTTTACACGCAATATCTCTGGAACCGATTGACCGATATGGACCACCCTGGTATCATATTGAAGGCCCAGCGATTTGAAATTGAATGAGATCAACCACAAGCTTCTGTGATGCCAAGGCGGGAACTGGCAGCCGTCGGAACCGGGTGGGGGTCGAAATTGACGGGTCCCATATTATCCTATGGGGAAAAAACGTTACAGCTTTGCCAGGTGATATCTCCGGTTCCCGGGGGGCTAGAGACACGGGGCTGGGCTCGTTGGAAAGCCCTGGTCCTCAGCTACAAATGACAGGGGGGAACGTGCCCGGGTGCCCCCCCCCTGAATCCGCCACTGGCGTCAGGAAGGGGTTAAACTAAATATGGTGGCAATAAGAAAGAACGGCCAGACCCATAGTGACACTACGACTTAATGCTGACTTAATGCTGACACACATGTTAACGACATGATATTCTTTAATGCCGGGTCTCCAACTCTCTCCCCAATACACCATAATAGAGCCGGCCAGACAGCCAAACCCCAATGACCCCCGGTAGGAAAGCCACTTTATACAATGTATTGGGCAAAGAGTGCACCCTAAAAACAGCAGCGCAATAGCCACTGTTACTGCCGTACTTTCCCGCCACAAATATAGGTTGACAAACCCCAACCGGCAAAGAAAAAGAAAACATGGGTGGGGACAAAAAGGTGACTTGGGGAGGGAGGGTGGGATAAATTCCAGCGAAAGAGATGGAACCTTCTAGGGAATCTCACAAAATGTCCGATTAACCCATCCCTGACACTCCCTTTATTTAAATTAAGTACATGTCTAACCTGTTAATTGTTTCACTACCTAGGTGCAGCAAAGCTCACATGACCCCTCAATTTAGAAGTTTATAATGACTCGTGCTATTTGTACTCGTTGTTCATAATCCCTGCCCCTCACCCTGAAGCAGATTTTCACATTTCCCCCTCACAGCCCCAGTCCTGAAACAGTACACATCCCCACTCACCCCCAAAACAGTACACATCCCCCCTCACCCCCAAAACAGTACACATCCCCCTCACCCCCAAAACAGTACACATCCCCCCTGACACTGTGCACATCCCCCCTCACGCCCCTTCCCTCCTGTGTCACTTTTACCTTCACTTATCTGTGTCCATGGGCATGCAATGATATCTGCACTCATCCCCGCCTTTGCTGCCAGAGGAGAGTGCAGTAAAGTTGTCGGTGGGCGGCGGAGTGCACAGCAGGGCAGCACAGCTGGGAGCAGCTTTGTGACATACGTCGCAGAGGAGGCGGCGAGTCTCAGGGAGTGCAGTTCATCAGCGCTGGGGCGGCGGGCTGATAGGGGGTGTTGTTGGTGGGAGAGGGGGCGGGGACTAGCTAGGACACAGCAGTCTGCAGTAGCAATAGAGAAATCCTGTATGCATATGCAGCAGATGACGAGTTTCACAGCCCCGGGCTGTCTGTGAGAAGACGATACGATCAGGCGGGTCACTGAGCATACTCTCACAGACAGCCCGGGGCTGTGAATCTCGCCACACACAGGAGGCCTACGGCGTCCAGCGCCATGACAGTGACCCCGCGCCCCAGTGGCGCTGGCTCCCCCGCCCACCACCGCTAGCTACGGCACTGTAAACGGCGCCGTGCACACCGCATCAGCAGGATGCCATCTTGCCCGGCCTCCTTCCTAGTGACAGGAGTATTGTTGTCAGCTTTTCTTGGCAAAGAGCGCTCCATCTAGCTACTCCGAACAAATGTGACCGTGACTGCAGTATATCCAGTAGCCATATGTAACTAGGGCTGCTGAGAGGTATGCTGGGCCCTTTTAAAATGTTGGGGCATGAGCACCTCCCGCAATTAGGCCACAGCTCAAAACATTTTGCAGGGAGAGTGAACAAAACCTTTAAAGTCAAGGGTGAGTGTTATTATCCCTCCACTAACCAGGGTATAACCCCTACCCAAGTACTACTGGAGCATGATTTTGTCCATTTGCTAATAAAATGTGCCCTGCGATCAGGTCTGAATTAGCCCCATGGTTTGTTAGAACACCATGTGCTTGGAGAATGGAGGGACACTTCATTTAAAACTAAAGAAGGCAACAACCAGAGACCAGCCTGGAATGCACTACATTACCTGAGCTTTTTCTTATGCTGCAGATGCTATATAACATGTATACAGTATGTCCCATATGGCACTTACGCTAGACAAAGCACCATGGGTAACTTGAATCGTCTTAGCTGTAGCTGTGCCCAGCTATGGACAGTGAATATTCCACCAATAACGACATCTCCTTCCTGGTAATATTCATATGGAAATATATATGTTTTATCTTCATAAAGGTCACAGGCAGGGTTCCATGTCCAAGATGTGCAGAGTGGAAGGCTCAGGACGAACAGCCATGGTATTTGGTGTAATATATTATATACAATGTTACTTGGCTGCAAGATTGTCCTGGTTTTATCTTCTTTGAATCTTTTTTCTGACAGCTGCATAATTCTAATGGCAATGTAAAGACACAGATACATTATATTATTTCCTGCTCAATTCCAGTCAATCTGTGTTATAATAAAAACAATTGTGACATTGCTCATATGTAGAGATACAATTATCTTGCACTTGCATCAGCTTACCGATGGACATGGAGATAGGAGGTTTTCATGTGCAAGATCACACAATTAGGACCTTATTCTTGTTCATATGCAGCGCTGAAAATGTTGCAGTGCTGCATGTGATTTAAAGCCTGCCTGTCATTCACATTGCAGCACTCCGCAGAGCCTATGGGGTGATACCCACATTATTTGATGGTCACATGAAGCGCACACGAAGAACTAAGACACTCTCAGGTGTCTTATGTTTGCATGTGCCCTGTGCGAGGACCGGGCAGGCAGATGATAACTGATGATGTCAGCTTCCCACCTCCCGTCGCTGCATCACAGCTGCATTAGCATGGGAAAGCACAGCATTTGCATGGGAACAAGACCTGCCCTGAAGAAGACCTGCGAAGCGTACGCCGGCCACCATAGCCGTGCGGACGCTCCCTTAGTCTCCTTATCTCTGTCTGCCTTATTAGTCCTTTTAAGGACTCTAATGTTTAGCTTAAAAAAAAAAAAAATTCTGTCTGTCCGCAGCGTTGCCGCAGTGTTTGTATTAGAGCGTAGCCAGCCGCCCCGTGAGAACAGACCAAACCACAGGGTTCACCCGTATGGTCGGTATCAGCGCATAAGAGGGCTTAGTGGCACGCTCATACTTACTACTGGCCACCGTACAAACGGTTCAATTTCATGTGTACATGTTCGGTGTTCTCACTTGATACTAGTAGACCTGAGCAGCCGGATAGAGAACTTCACACAACCCCGATGCAAAGTGCAGGGTGTGGAAGCTCCATACGGTTCTAACTGCCCAATTCTCTATACTTGACCATCGCTCATACTGCACAATTTTTCCTATGTTGGTAGTTAAGCTATATATATCCAGCAGCTGACCTGTTCTATCCAATACTCGTGGCACACACCAGGCGATTTCTGCCCATTGCCCAATTCCAATCGCTATACAGGTCCTACCATCCTCCCGCCTCTTAACAACCTAACTTAGCCAGCTGCCCCCAGGTTAATTGCATCCTCTTGCAACACTGATCACAGCCATCAGGAGGGCACAGCGGCAAGCTTGTACTTGAAATTACACTTGAATCTTGCTAAATTGACTACACTGTGAACCGCCGGCTAGAGAACCAACCGCAAATTCACTGCGGAAATATCTATTGTAGAGTTCCATACGGCACACTTTCAGTAAAAATTTGGCGATTGGTCACATACTGTATGGGCTTCCTAATTAAATACAGTTACTTGGTCTACAGATTATGAACTGATTTTTGTCATCTCTTGTACTAGATGAGCAGCACATATTAGGCACTCTTGCCCGCTGCACATTATCTAGCCTATATTATCCTAAGTCCTCACTCCAGCATATGACTGGTGGACAAGATTTGCTATTCCATGCTATATCTTAGACAACGGCTCTTTTTATTAAAAATTGTTATAAACACACGAACATTTGTACACGGCAAAACTGTGACATGACAGAATAAACCTATAGACAGGATTGATTATATTAAATGAGTACATCCCCCTGGTGTCAACAGGCAGTTTGGCCGACACACAGGAGAGAGACGCCTTAAAATTGTGATAAAAGGAATTAAGTGCTAAGGGACGCCGCATGAGCCCTAGTTTTTAATTAGCACTATTTTGTTCACTTGTCCTTGTTATGTGTTATATGTTGTCTTTCATATTTCGCAGCATCCTCTATTTTATATGATGAATTAATAAAAGTTACTTTTTTTCGTCGTCCTCATTTACTGTGGTGCACCACTACCGTGACAAACTGTCCTCTTCTCCCTCAATTATTTGCATGGGAACACCCATGAAACGCTGGGTGCAACTACCCGCCGCCTCCACATACCCCCCCCACCCACACTGGTGGGTGTGAGTACCCGACAAACACTCGCCGTGGCCACTCACACCCTGCGCATGAATAACTTTGTATGTGAATATGCATGCGAGCATATGAACCAAGATAACGCCTAAATACTATGGGGGACATTTACCAAAATGGATTCGTAGAAAAAAGGTGTATTCGTAGGGAGAAATACACCTTTTTTTTACGAATTTGTATTTTCGGGATTTACAATCCCAAAAATACAACAATTCGTAGTCCTAAAGATGGAACATTCGTATTTGTATTTACAAATACGAATGTCCTACACCATCGATAGAATACGACAGAAATCACCATTCAAAAGAATGGTGGTTTCTGATTTACTAAGCAGCCGTATGGATAATACGGCTGCTTAGTGGTGTAAAACACCCACGCAAATACGACAGGAAAATAGAACACCATTTTCATGTCGTATTTGCGTTTTTGCCTGCACGGATCAGTCAGATCCGTGCAGGCTTTGGTGTAAAAAAATAGAAAAATTAAATAAAAAAAAAACCGGCGTGGGGTCCCCCCCACAGCCGAAACCAGCACCAGGCTGACAGAGCCTGGAGCCGGTAATTAAAAATCAGGGAACCCGACAAATAGGGTTTCCCCGATTTTTAACAACCAGCCCCAGGCTCCTGCTCTGGGGCTGGTTCCCAAAATACGGGGGACAAAATGACTAGGGGTCCCCCGTATTTTAAGAACCAGCCCCAGGCAAAACCAGCCAGCAGGGTAATGCCACAGCCGGGGGGAGACTTTTTATACAAGTCCCCCCGGCCAAAGCATTAACCCTACCGACCAGTCAGCCTGGCCAGGGGCCCTGGGGGAGTGGGGACCCCCCCCAATAAAGGGGTCCCCCCCCTCCAGGACTTACCTGACCAGGCTGAAGCCTGGTGCTGTCCTCGATGCCCCTGGGCGGTGGGCATCGAGCTGATGGTTTGGTGTAAAAAATAGAATAAAAACCATTGTCTTTTACTGGTGAACTATGAGTCCCAGCAAGCCTCCCCCGCAAGCTGGGACTTGGAGAACCACAAGTCCCAGCCTGCGGGGCATTAAAGGGCCCGCTGGGTCTTGTAGTGCCACAGTAAAAGAAAGAGTTAAATAAACACACTGACACACGTGAAAAATAAAAGTTTAATACATACATAACACATACATACTGATACTTACCTTTCTTGATCCCGTAGGTAGCCCTGGTCCTGATGTCCTGTGTCGTCCATGTCGGCTGTCTGCGTCGTCCTCCAGGTCCATGTCGACGGTCCGTGTCGTCCTCCAGGTCCATGGCGGTGTCCGGGTCCGAAGAAATCCATGTTGGAGCTGTGGAAGGAAATCCTACTCACCTGTTCCTGCGCTGAAGAAGTCTTCTCTTGATCCGACGTAGTCCAGGTAATCTTCCTGCTGTCGCCGGTCCCCGCTGTCTGCGCTGTCTCTGCATCGCGCTGAGGAGAGATGCTGAAGTTTCATATTCGGCGCCTCTCCTCAGACTGAATTCTATTGGCCGCCTAGCAGGCCAATCAGGAGCCGAGAAAGTCGGCTCCTGATTGGCCTGCTAGGCGGCCAATAGAATTCAGTCTGAGGAGAGGCGCCGAATATGAAACTTCAGCATCTCTCCTCAGCGCGATGCAGAGACAGCGCAGACAGCGGGGACCGGCGACAGCAGGAAGATTACCTGGACTACGTCGGATCAAGAGAAGACTTCTTCAGCGCAGGAACAGGTGAGTAGGATTTCCTTCCACAGCTCCAACATGGATTTCTTCGGACCCGGACACCGCCATGGACCTGGAGGACGACACGGACCGTCGACATGGACCTGGAGGACGACGCAGACAGCCGACATGGACGACACAGGACATCAGGACCAGGGCTACCTACGGGATTAAGAAAGGTAAGTATCAGTATGTATGTGTTATGTATGTATTAAACTTTTATTTTTCACGTGTGTCAGTGTGTTTATTTAACTCTTTCTTTTACTGTGGCACTACAAGACCCAGCGGGCCCTTTAATGCCCCGCAGGCTGGGACTTGTGGTTCTCCAAGTCCCAGCTTGCGGGGGAGGCTTGCTGGGACTCATAGTTCACCAGTAAAAGACAATGGTTTTTATTCTATTTTTTACACCAAACCATCAGCTCGATGCGCACCGCCCAGGGGCATCAAGGACAGCACCAGGCTTCAGCCTGGTCAGGTAAGTCCTGGAGGGGGGGGACCCCTTTATTGGGGGGGTCCCCACTCCCCCAGGGCCCCTGGCCAGGCTGACTGGTCGGTAGGGTTAATGCTTTGGCCGGGGGGACTTGTATAAAAAGTCTCCCCCCGGCTGTGGCATTACCCTGCTGGCTGGTTTTGCCTGGGGCTGGTTCTTAAAATACGGGGGACCCCTAGTCATTTTGTCCCCCGTATTTTGGGAACCAGCCCCAGAGCAGGAGCCTGGGGCTGGTTGTTAAAAATCGGGGAAACCCTATTTGTCGGGTTCCCTGATTTTTAATTACCGGCTCCAGGCTCTGTCAGCCTGGTGCTGGTTTCGGCTGTGGGGGGGACCCCACGCCGTTTTTTTTTTTATTTATTTATTTTTCTATTTTTTTTTACACATTGCAGCCTGCACGGATCTGACTGATCCGTGCAGACTGCTAGAAATAATTCGTATTAGCGGCCGTATATACGGCCGCTAATACGAATTTCTACGACATCGGTGGGTTACAAAGCAGTCGTATATGACTGCTTTGTAACTGATCCTCCGGAACACGACTTTGCATACGACTTAAACAGTCGTATGCAGTCGTAGGGAAAATACCAATACGAAAAACTAGGTTTTTCATATTGGTAAATTTTCCCATATATGTAAGTTTAGCGCACCTCCCAGAGATGGGTCTTATATTTATCGATTCCCACCATTTAACCCCCTCGCTGGCCACATTGAATATGGCCCATGAAGTCACTGGGAGGGGGGAGCTCAGTACTCAGTGAGCCTGTACTGATTTCAGTGCCAGCACACAGAAATGGAGTCACTGGGAGGGGAGATTTGCACCCAGTGAGCCTGTGTCAAGATCCAGGTAAACAAATACTATTTTTACCCAGAGTTGCCTACCTGACGCTCTGCTTCAGAGAGAAAATGCTCTGTGCCTCGACTTCCCTGGTAATGTATGATTGCCACCACCTGTGAGGAGATGGGTAATTGATAACAAAGGTGTCTCACCACAGGTGATGGCAATTATACAATACCAGCAAAGTCCAGGAACAGAGCATTTTCTCCCTGGAGGAGAGGATCAGGTAGGCAACCATGGTCTCCGGTCACCATCCATTCCTGCAGTTTCCAGTCAGTTACCGCTCCTGTCTACACTACAGTGATTACCTGAGCCTCTACTACTGGCTCACCATCAGTTCACCATTGTTGTCTGCAACCTCTACACTACATCTACTGCTGCTGCTCATCTACCCAGTACCACTAACCTTCTACCAGACACCTATGAGACATCATCGATACAGCCACCAACTGTGACCCATCATTGACCAACTGTTATTATCGTTGTACCTTCCTCTAGTGCCTGTGTTATGATTATCTGGTGAACTTATCCTACTACCTACCTGCAGTCTGTTATCTCCGATATCCTATCGATGGTACATGTTGTGTCATGTCAATGAACATTCATTTGTCAGTACCACAGTTATAACATTGATACCACAGTCATTGTGTATACTTTAATAAACACTTTATACTTTATTCATCTAATTGTCCTGGTCACGCCTTCAGGTCCTCCTTCATGTGCTAGTGGATGTCTAAGACCCTTTACAGGCTCACAGGTTTAATACACCTGCCTCTACGCATGAGGCTTCCCAGAGTCAGCCTCAACCCTCAGGCGTGACAGCCTATACCCAATGCTGTGTCAGCACACAGACACATAGTCACTGCAAGAGGAGCTCAGCACTCAGTCTGTACACACTGTAGTGCCATCACGCAGACAATGGGTGAAATTTAATATGATGAGAGATACAGAAAGTGAAAGATTTGGTAAGAAATCAGGTTCTTTTTAAAGTGGCAATCATTTACACTTTAAAATCAAACCAGTTTTGCAGTGTAAATGATTGGCACTTTTAACAAACTGTAGATTTCTTACCAAATCTCCCACATTCTGAAACTCATTCTATTAAATTTCATCCACAGAGTCACTGGGAGGGGAACTCAGCACTCAGTGAGCCCATAACCAATGCAGTGCCAGTACACAGAGTCACTGTGAGGGGAACTTAACACTCAGTGAGCCCATAACCAATGCAGTGCCAGCACACAGTCACTGGGAGGGGAACTCAGCACTCAGAGCCCATAACCAATGCAGTGCCAGCACACAGTGTCACTGGGAGGGGAACTCAGCACTCAGTGAGCCCATAACCAATGCAGTGCCAGCACACAGAGTCACTGGGAGGTGAACTCAGCACTCAGTGAGCCCATAACCAATGCAGTGCCAGAACACAGAGTCACTGGGAGGGGAACTCAGCACTCAGTGAGCCCATAACCAATGCAGTGCCAGAACACAGAGTCACTGGGAGGGGAGCACAGCACTCAGTGAGCCCATAACCAATGCAGTGCCAGCACACAGAGTCACTGGGAGGGGACCTCAGCACTCAGTGAGCCCATAACCAATGCAGCGCCAGCACACAGAGTCACTGGGAGGGGAACTCAGCACTCAGAGCCCATAACCAATGCAGTGCCAGCACACAGAGTCACTGGAAGGGGAACTCAGCACTCAGTGAGCCCATAACCAATGCAGTGCCAGCACACAGAGTCACTGGGTGGGGAGCACAGCACTCAGTGAGCCCATAACCAATGCAGTGCCAGCACACAGAGTCACTGGGAGGGGAACTCAGCACTCAGTGAGCCCATAACCAATGCAGTGCCAGCACACAGAGTCAATGGGTGGGGAGCACAGCACTCAGTGAGCCCATAACCAATGCAGTGCTAGCACACAGATTCACTGGGAGGGGAGCTCAGCACTCATAGCCAATAACCAATGCAGTGCCAGCACACAGAGTCACTGGGAGGGGAACTCAGCACTTAGTGAGCCCATAACCAATGCAGTGCTAGCACACAGAGTCACTGGAAGGGGAACTCAGCACTCAGTGAGCCTGTACCCAATGCAGCACCAGCACAGACATGTAGTCACTGTCACGACCCTAGTCGGCGATTCCCCAGATACGACAATCTGAGTATCCCGGCCACGTGACACTTTCACTGAGTACCCCAAGCGTGTGCGTATTTCACCACGATTCCGCTTGCCACCAATCAAAGTAAACTTTTGGACTTAGTCCGCGACAGCTTTGATTCTGCCGACACACCAAATTATGAGTTACAGGGTAGCGCCCTGGCAAATTCGTCAGAGGCTTGGGCTGGAAAACAGCAGATACCAGAACTAATTATGACTTTTTAATTAAGTGAAAACACTACAAGGCTTACAGTATATTACAGAAAACATAAGTTACAAGATATATGATTAATAGGTAAGTCAAACGTAAAAACAGTTTCAAAATAAAACAAAATGGGAATAAAGAAACAAACCACTTCAAGGACACACAGCATGAAGCGGGGTTTGGAGTGGAAATCTCTCCGGATATTGGATCATTTCAGAGACAGGTATCGGACCCGTATCATCCCAAGGAAAATGAACCAAATGTCTTGTGAGACACACACTTTTAAGATTTTCAAAACACACACAATCACAGCCCCCACCTCAGGAATCTTCCTTGTCCAGGGGTTTCCTGAGGATATCCCCAGGGGCTGGCTAATTGACTTCTCTTTTGAGGCTTAGCAATTTAGCCATTCAATCACCCCCTGGAGCCTCCTAATTCTTATCTCAAATAAGGTGTCAGTCTAGAGTTCTAAGGGAATTGCTTTTCTGACATCTCTTCTGGTCTGGGAAGACATTTGCCAGAGACCCCGGACTTCAGTACAAGTTTTATAGATGCAGGGGGGAAGCAGATAACCTGTGGAGTTTTCATAAAATTACAGGATGAGTAGATTGCACACCATATCAGAAACAGTATTGTAAACAGAGCATGGACTTCAAAGGAAAGAGATCCCATCTGCCTTCCTGCTTCACCCCCCAGTCCTCCCAACCATCCAGGGCAAAGGCAGGTCACTTTCTCCATTACATTTACAATTAGGGCAGAATGGCGTGGTACAATTACGCTCCTTCTGGCGTAAAAATGGCGGTCGCTCATGACAAGATGGCATCCAATCATGACACCTCCCCCTTTAAAGATCAGCATGGGAGCAGTGGCCAAACCAGCCACAGTATCCCATGCTGAGCCCTGACACTTGTCAGCGCCCTGCCCGACAGACTGCTGCAGTTTCCAGGTTAGGACCAGCGCTATGGGCGGAATCTCCGAACTACCGGATTCTTGCTCCTCTTCCAGGAGACAGCAAGCTGCAGGCAAACAGGTGTCCCTGCCCAAGCCATCTGTGGGCACACTGATATAGTGGAAGCGGTGTCCCCTTGTGCCATCCTTGCTGGCAAGGACACAGCCCACCCCAGCTGTGCGTTGGACTCCTGGGCATAGATTCTCACCTGCCGCCGGCAGTTCCGTTTGCCATCCTGGGGTCAGAACCAACCTCTTCTGCCACACCCCACACGGGCATTCCCCTGAGGTATAGGCATTCCAGAGCCTCTGCTTGGCTGGGGCAGCCTTAAGAGGACTGTGGGACAATGCTATCAGGTGTTGTAAAGTACCTTTACACGACATGAGGTTAACAACAATAAATATGATCCCACCGCTGCCACCAGTTTGTCACGACCCTAGTCGGCGATTCCCCAGATACGACAATCTGAGTATCCCGGCCACGTGACACTTTCACTGAGTACCCCAAGCGTGTGCGTATTTCACCACGATTCCGCTTGCCACCAATCAAAGTAAACTTTTGGACTTAGTCCGCGACAGCTTTGATTCTGCCGACACACCAAATTATGAGTTACAGGGTAGCGCCCTGGCAAATTCGTCAGAGGCTTGGGCTAGGGCCTTTCCTGTGTTTACCTCAGCACTACATACAGTGGGACAGGTAATCCTGTCACCTTCCAAGAATCTCTTGTCCTGCTCTCTTGCCTGAGCTGATTGACCCCCCCTCCCTTTCACTGGGGGGGAGGTACACTCCCTCAAAGCCTTTGTGTGTGTGAATTGTGAAGGGGGGCAGGTTTCTGCAGGGGGAAAAACCAACAGGTCATTGTCCCCTGTGTTGGAAACATCCAATTCCAGCCTTTCAGAGGTTAATGGAGCTGAGTTTATCTGTGCTCCGTGGGCCCTCAGACCCTTCTGGTTACACACAGCACTTGCCACTGGCTCTATTACTGAAGTAACCCTCTCACTATACCCATGTGTATCTTTCACACTTCCCAGGTACGGGGCAGCCGCAGTGGGAGGCGGCTCACCTGGCATTTGCAGGCTTGCAGCCTCCATGGCTGTGGTTTGGTCACAGAATCTCTCCGTGATTGGAGGGGACCCCTTCTGGGTTCCTGTGTTCGTCAATATCTCCCTGGGGAACCATACCCGGGAGAATATGGGGACAAGGACATCGACCACTTTGTCGGCCCTAATGGATAAAAGGGCTACAGCTTCTGGGTAATGGGTGGCGTAATCTACGCCTATTGAAATGTACTCTGTTCTGGAGCTACTGGGCATTGCAAGGGGCCCTACCATATCTACAGCCACCCGCTCAAAGTGTTCTGATACCACGGGGAAAGAAATGAGGGGGGCCTTGCCCACATCCCCAGGCTTCCCCACTATCTGACAGGTATGGCAGGTCCGACAGTACCAGTCCACCTCTTTCATCATACCTGGCCAGTGGAACTTAGGCAGGCGAGCCCCGGTCTTTTTAACCGTAAGGTGTCCAGACAGGGGAATTTCATGAGCTACCTTAAGCAGACCCTCCCTATACCTTTGGGGTATGACCAGGTGACGTTCCGTAACTTGCCCTGGTGGAGTGTTGTGGACTCCATACTCTCTATGCAAACAACCATTCTCCCAGTACAGCCTGGGAGTACCCTGGGAGCCATCTGACTCCTCAGCTGCTGCTGCAGCCCTGAGACTCGTTATCAATTCAGTTTTGAAAGATCCACTTTCTATTGAGCCCTCAGGGTGTGCAGGGACCTCCTGCTGTGTGACTGTGTCCTGACAAGAAGAAGGGGGGTCTATGGGGGAAGCTGCAGTAAGGGACACTCTCTCCCTATCTGACAGTTCTGCAGTGCACCCAGGACCCACCAGGTCACTGATTATACCTGGTACCACATTTCCCACAGTAGCACAAGACATCACATTATCAACAGTAACATCAATCTCATAACCTGGGGAGGCATCTTGCACTACCTGAGAATTAGCCTGTGCATCTTCCACAACACATGGGACCCATCCTGCTGGCTTACAATTGAACCATGGCAAAACCACTATATCTGGATCCCATTGTCTCTGAGCAGGAATGGGGTTATCTGAGCATGTTGTCACCATTAACTGATTGGCAGGTACATGCGCTGCCTGCAACCAACTCAGATCGGTCCCATTTGTGCAGTTAGCGTCCCCTGGCCCCATATCACAACCAGACATCACTGGAAGAACAGGGTTAACTTCTAGCACAGCAACCTGAATGACATCATCAGCAGCACTCCTACCATTGGTGAGTGAGGGTGTCTCATTCCCAACTAGATTAGGGCATTCGTTTAACCCCACAAACTGGCAAGGATTACCCACTATACCTGTCTCTAACTCGCCCTCCCCTACCTCTACAGAAGGTACGGCACTATCACAGATCATCCCAGGAGTTTCACAAGAAATCACAACATTGCAATGTTCAGCATGGTTACATACTACCTGAGATGCATCATATGGTTCAGAAGGGTTAGCGACAGTGGGGAAAACATTCACAGATATGTGTGGAGTGAATAAAAGTCCCACATCAGTAGTCCCACACACATTTGTGTGCATACAGTCAGAAAGTCCCATTCCTCTTTCCGACATTGTCCCTTCCCTGCATACTTTCACTATGCAGCCAGCCTCTTCCGGCAACAAATCTGGAGCAACGGGTGGGAACATGCTGCTCACATCTTCCAGCAGTTTAAACTGGGCCTTGTGATGTGAGGTCTCCTGAGCAGGTTCCATGACGACTGTAGTAGGCAGAGTTACCTTGTCCTGGTCGGGCATTCCTGGTGAGGGCAAGCTGCTGACATCCTCAGCTTCTGCTTCTCCCAGCAGTTTAAACTGGGACTTTGCTTCCAGAGCTGGTAACAGCAGCTGTTCTAGGCGATGCCACTCCGCATCTACCCGGCGGTACTGATCTCTCCAAAATGGGGTATCCAGCTTTCTCCAAGCAGCGACCTCCTGCTGCGCGAATTGGTAACATTCTCCCAGCTCTCTCAGCAGCACCTCAGGAGACGCAGATGGACCCCAGACACGAAATGCTGCACGATACTGGCTGAAGGCATTGCACTCATCGTCCCTTGCCTGGGTGAGCTGCGTGATCATCTCCCCACGAGTATGGTTGTGGCAGGAGATACCTTGCAGCTGGCATTCTTCCGTTAGTTCCTCTGTGCTCATTAGGGTAAACACATCATCATCCTCCTCTGGGTCAATATACCCACTGGACTCCTCCGGTACCATAGGGGATTGGTACTCCGCAGCCTCTGTGACTGCCATGCACCCTCCAGTCTCCCTGGTACTAGCAGAAATGCCAGACCCCTGAGTAAAGTCCAGGTCCAGCTGGTTATCCACAACCAAGCCGGCATTTACTTTGCTCTCCCTGTGTGTTTCAAAGACAGGGAAATCCTTGTAACGCAGTCCATTGAAATTTGCATCCACTGTCACAGGCTGCCAGCTGAGCTTAGCTAGTTCCAGCTGAAGCTTGCGATCTGCTGCTTCCTTTGCAGCAGTGGACTCCCTTTTATTAAACTGCATTATCAGTTTCAGCACCACGGCATTATCTGGCTCTTTCACATACTTCAGAGCCTCTTGCATATACAGATCCAAGGCAGAGCAGTAATTGGAGGCATCCAATCCACGGTCTGTGGGGCCTGCAATCTTCATTGTCCGCTTCTCCTCTTCCTCTGTTCTGGAACCAGAATGATTCCCAACCTCAGACCTGGAATCCGCTTGATTCCCCCCAGCTACCTGCTGGTCCGCATCTCTGAGGACTTGGATCATCTGTTCCCTGGTCTGCCCCTTGGCAGGCTCCACTCGGTTGATACCAGAGACCACATCACGATCCAACTTCACACTATTAATTTCCGCAGAAAGTAAAAGTTCAGTACGAAGTCCACCTCCTGCTACCTCAGTAGCCCTGGCTGGTGAACTCTCACGCACAAGTCCGCCATCGTGATGCTCTGTATCTTCCTCCATAGAGTCACAGGTCAATCTCCACTTAATCTGTGCCTCCTTATAAGTAGCTGCCATTCTGCTGCAGTTACTTCTCCAAAATAATAAAACAGGGATGGGGAACAGAAAATGCTTTTACAGTGACTTACACTACTACATAAGCCTTGAGTTTTGGTATCTGGTGAAATGTATTCACTTAAGTTATCCAAATAAAAAACAAAAATTGCTTTTTGAAATATCCCCACCGCTGGCCACCAGTTTGTCACGACCCTAGTCGGCGATTCCCCAGATACGACAATCTGAGTATCCCGGCCACGTGACACTTTCACTGAGTACCCCAAGCGTGTGCGTATTTCACCACGATTCCGCTTGCCACCAATCAAAGTAAACTTTTGGACTTAGTCCGCGACAGCTTTGATTCTGCCGACACACCAAATTATGAGTTACAGGGTAGCGCCCTGGCAAATTCGTCAGAGGCTTGGGCTGGAAAACAGCAGATACCAGAACTAATTATGACTTTTTAATTAAGTGAAAACACTACAAGGCTTACAGTATATTACAGAAAACATAAGTTACAAGATATATGATTAATAGGTAAGTCAAACGTAAAAACAGTTTCAAAATAAAACAAAATGGGAATAAAGAAACAAACCACTTCAAGGACACACAGCATGAAGCGGGGTTTGGAGTGGAAATCTCTCCGGATATTGGATCATTTCAGAGACAGGTATCGGACCCGTATCATCCCAAGGAAAATGAACCAAATGTCTTGTGAGACACACACTTTTAAGATTTTCAAAACACACACAATCACAGCCCCCACCTCAGGAATCTTCCTTGTCCAGGGGTTTCCTGAGGATATCCCCAGGGGCTGGCTAATTGACTTCTCTTTTGAGGCTTAGCAATTTAGCCATTCAATCACCCCCTGGAGCCTCCTAATTCTTATCTCAAATAAGGTGTCAGTCTAGAGTTCTAAGGGAATTGCTTTTCTGACATCTCTTCTGGTCTGGGAAGACATTTGCCAGAGACCCCGGACTTCAGTACAAGTTTTATAGATGCAGGGGGGAAGCAGATAACCTGTGGAGTTTTCATAAAATTACAGGATGAGTAGATTGCACACCATATCAGAAACAGTATTGTAAACAGAGCATGGACTTCAAAGGAAAGAGATCCCATCTGCCTTCCTGCTTCACCCCCCAGTCCTCCCAACCATCCAGGGCAAAGGCAGGTCACTTTCTCCATTACATTTACAATTAGGGCAGAATGGCGTGGTACAATTACGCTCCTTCTGGCGTAAAAATGGCGGTCGCTCATGACAAGATGGCATCCAATCATGACAGTCACTGGTAGAGGACCTCTGCACTCAGTATGTACCCACTGTAGTGCCAGCACACAGACATGTAGTCACTGGGAGAGGAGCTCAGCACTCAGTATGTACCCACTGTAGTGCCAGCACACAGAAACAGAGTCACTGAGAGGGAAGTGCAGCACTCAGAGCCTGTACCAAATGCAGAGGCAGCATTTAGACATGTAGTCAATGGAAGAGGAGCTAAGCACTCAGGCTGAACTCACTGTAGTTCCAGAAAACAGACAGAGTCACTGGGAGGGAAGCACAGCACTCAGAGTGCCTGTACCAAATGCAATGCCAGTACACATACATGGAGTCAATGGGAGAGGAGCTGAACACTCAGTGAGCCTGTACAAAATGCAGCACCAGCACACAGACACATAGTCACTGGGAGAGGAGCTCAGCACTTAACCTGTATCCACTGTAGTGCCAGCACTCAGACCTTGAGTCACTGGGAGGGGAACTCAGCATTCAGTGAGCCTGTACCCAATGCAGAGCCAGCACACAGACATGTAGTCACTGGGAGAGGAGCTCAGCACTTAGTCTGTATCCACTGTAGTGCCGGCACTCAGACCTTGAGTCACTGGGAGGGGAACTCAGCATTCAGTGAGCCTGTACCCAATGCAGAGCCAGCACACAGACATGTAGTCACTGGGTGAGGAGCTCAGCACTGAGTCTGAACACACTGTAGTGCCATCACACAGACCTGGAGTCACTGGGGGCCTTATTCTGGTTGAGTCGGATGGCTCCGAATGCGGACAGACGGCCGATGGTTGGTTTTTGCGCATGTGCAGAGGCGTATCTGCGCATGTGTGAATGCCGCGCATGTACGAATACGGTGTAAATTCTGTACAGAAAGTGATCAGTCAAAACAATACGAACAGAGAGTGGAGAGGGGCGTGAAGGGCTGTTTGGACTCATTACCATATGCGTACGCTCATTACCATATGCGTACCTAATGCAATGCCAGCACACAGACACATAGTCACTCAGTCTGTATCCAGTGTAGTGCCAGCACACAGACATGATGGGGGACATTTACCAAAATGGATTCGTAGAAAAAAGGTGTATTCGTAGGGAGAAATACACCTTTTTTTTACGAATTTGTATTTTCGGGATTTACAATCCCAAAAATACAAAAATTCGTAGTCCTAAAGATGGAACATTCGTATTTGTATTTACAAATACGAATGTCTACACCATCGATAGAATACGACAGAAATCACCATTCAAAAGAATGGTGATTCCTGATGTACTAAGCAGCCGTACTGATAATACGGCTGCTTAGTGGTGTAAAACACCCACGCAAATACGACAGGAAAATAGAACACCATTTTCATGTCGTATTTGCGTTTTAGCCTGCACGGATCAGTCAGATCCGTGCAGGCTTCAGTGTAAAAAAATAGAAAAAATAAATAAATAAAAAAAAAACCGGCGTGGGGTCCCCCCCACAGCCGAAACCAGCACCAGGCTGACAGAGCCTGGAGCCGGTAATTAAAAATCAGGGAACCCGACAAATAGGGGTTCCCCGATTTTTAACAACCAGCCCCAGGCTCCTGCTCTGGGGCTGGTTCCCAAAATACGGGGGACAAAATGACTAGGGGTCCCCCGTATTTTAAGAACCAGCCCCAGGCAAAACCAGCCGGCGGGTAATGCCACAGCCGGGGGGAGACTTTTTATGCAAGTCCCCCCGGCCAAAGCATTAACACTACCGACCAGTCAGCCTGGCCAGGGGCCCTGGGGGAGTGGGGACCCCCCCAATAAAGGGGTCCCCCCCCTCCAGGACTTACCTGACCAGGCTGAAGCCTGGTGCTGTCCTCGATGCCCCTGGGCGGTGGGCATCGAGCTGATAGTTGTGTAAAAAATAGAATAAAAACCATTGTCTTTTACTGGTGAACTATGAGTCCCAGCAAGCCTCCCCAGCAAGCTGGGACTTGGAGAACCACAAGTCCCAGCCTGCTGGGCATTAAAGGGCCCGCTGGGTCTTGTAGTGCCACAGTAAAAAAAATAGTTAAATAAAACACACTGACACACATTTTAAATAAAAGTTTAATACATACAAAACACACATACTGATACTTACCTAGCTTGATCCCGTTGGTAGGTCGCTGGCTCCGGTGTCGGCGGCTCCGTGTCGGCGGCTCCGTTGTCGGCGGCTCCGTGTCGGCGGCTCCGGGGTCGTCGGCGTCCTGTCCGAAGATAATCCATGTTGGACCTGTGGAAGGAAATCCTACTCACCCAGGTCCTGCATGGATGGTCTTCGTTCTTCATCCGTCGACATCCCGGTCTTCTGACAGCTGCTGGCGACTTCCAGCAGCTGTCGGCATCTTCCGCGACGCTCCCCGGCTTTCAGAGCCGGAGAGAGAACCTTCCTGGTCGGCGTCTGGGCTCAGAATGAATTCTGGCCAATCAGGAGCCGCCTAGCCGCCTAGCGGCCAATCAGGAAAGGTCTTTCCTGATTGGCCGCTAGGCGGCTAGGCGGCTCCTGATTGGCCAGAATTCATTCTGAGCCCAGACGCCGACCAGGAAGGTTCTCTCTCCGGCTCTGAAAGCCGGGGAGCGTCGCGGAAGATGCCGACAGCTGCTGGAAGTCGCCAGCAGCTGTCAGAAGACCGGGATGTCGACGGATGAAGAACGAAGACCATCCATGCAGGACCTGGGTGAGTAGGATTTCCTTCCACAGGTCCAACATGGATTATCTTCGGACAGGACGCCGACGACCCCGGAGCCGCCGACACGGAGCCGCCGACAACGGAGCCGCCGACACGGAGCCGCCGACACCGGAGCCAGCGACCTACCAACGGGATCAAGCTAGGTAAGTATCAGTATGTGTGTTTTGTATGTATTAAACTTTTATTTAAAATGTGTGTCAGTGTGTTTTATTTAACTATTTTTTTTACTGTGGCACTACAAGACCCAGCGGGCCCTTTAATGCCCAGCAGGCTGGGACTTGTGGTTCTCCAAGTCCCAGCTTGCTGGGGAGGCTTGCTGGGACTCATAGTTCACCAGTAAAAGACAATGGTTTTTATTCTATTTTTTACACAACTATCAGCTCGATGCCCACCGCCCAGGGGCATCGAGGACAGCACCAGGCTTCAGCCTGGTCAGGTAAGTCCTGGAGGGGGGGGACCCCTTTATTGGGGGGGTCCCCACTCCCCCAGGGCCCCTGGCCAGGCTGACTGGTCGGTAGTGTTAATGCTTTGGCCGGGGGGACTTGCATAAAAAGTCTCCCCCCGGCTGTGGCATTACCCGCCGGCTGGTTTTGCCTGGGGCTGGTTCTTAAAATACGGGGGACCCCTAGTCATTTTGTCCCCCGTATTTTGGGAACCAGCCCCAGAGCAGGAGCCTGGGGCTGGTTGTTAAAAATCGGGGAACCCCTATTTGTCGGGTTCCCTGATTTTTAATTACCGGCTCCAGGCTCTGTCAGCCTGGTGCTGGTTTCGGCTGTGGGGGGGACCCCACGCCGGTTTTTTTTTTATTTATTTATTTTTCTATTTTTTTTTACACATTGCAGCCTGCACGGATCTGACTGATCCGTGCAGACTGCTAGAAATAATTCGTATTAGCGGCCGTATATACGGCCGCTAATACGAATTCCTACGACATCGGTGGGTTACAAAGCAGTCGTATATGACTGCTTTGTAAATCCCCCTCCGGAACACGACTTTGCATACGACTTAAACAGTCGTATGCAGTCGTAGGGAAAATACCAATACGAAAAACTAGGTTTTTCATATTGGTAAATTTCCCCCGGAGTCACTGGGAGAGGAGCTGAGCACTCAGTGAGCCTGTATCCAATGCAGTGCCAGCACACAGACACATAGGGGGAAATTTACTAAAGGAAATTTGTAAAAAATAGGTGCATTTGTATCCAGAAATACACTTATTTTTGACATTTATTATCCCGAAAATACGGCAATTCATATTCGTATTGATAGCACATCAATACGACTACGAATTGCCGTATTTTCGAGATAGTAAATGTCAAAAATAAGTGTATTTCTGTATACAAATACACCTATATTTTTACAAATTTCCTTTAGTAAATTTCCCCCATAGTCACTCAGTCTGTAGCCACTTTAGTGCAATCGAACAGACATGTAGTCACTGGGAGAGGAGGTCAACACTCAAGGTTTTATTCTGGTTGAGTTGGTCCGATATGTGTGCGGACGGACTGCGGTTTTTAGCCACTGCACATGCGCACCGTAGCGCATGTACAGCGACAGCACACCGCCCAAAGGGGGAACTCAACGATGAAAAAAATCATCCCCGATTACGGATGGACAAAGTGGGCGTAATGTGAGCATTTTTATGGGAGAGGCCAGAAAACAGGGCAAAGAGGTGCATCCTCTGTGTTCGGCGAGCGTTCGGTACGCTTTCGCCCCAAAACCATTGGTCCTGCAAAAACTGCCCCATAGCTTTCTTAGACCATCCGTCTGAGTAGGTCTGCAATCGGAAGGCGAATTAACACGTACCACACCCAAAGTACTGACACCTGCATGTAATACTAAGCAATGCAGCGCTCAATTTACTTTAATTTACCAATTGATTAACTGCAAGCCACACACACGCCAGAACACTTTCTACACTTACCACCAAGTAGGATTGTTTGCATTGTTTGGGAGCCCAAATACACATGCTGCAATATGTGGAATCAGGTCCCTAATAAACACCTACACCCTTAATGCAAGTGTGCAGGTCATGTTAGGACAACACTAAACACAATTCACAGGAGTCGACATGTGTCAGTGCTCACACTTGCACCAAAACATACATTTCACATCATTAGATTACACACCTCTATCAGGTCTAACCACACCACTGATGTGTTTCTAAGGCTCTTTTCCTGTCAATGGTTTGAAAATACAGTAGGTGCCTATACTCTGTCCTGCTCATTACGGGACACAAGTACCAAGCTTACAAACTGTTAACTGAGACAGTGAAAATCAACCACCCAATCTGCTCCTAACTGTCTTTTTCTAACTCTGCATGTAACATGGCAGGTAGAACCTGATTGGCACCACGTATCTCTGGTTAAGGCTTCCTACATCTGCCCATCATTCTGTAACATGGAATTTGGGAGCTGTTTGGATGGCTGTTTAACACTCTCCATTTGTACACTTTTGGAGGAAACAGACATCTGGCCCTCTACCACTCACTCACCATCCATTACTGATGTTTGGGAACTGTGCACCCATGTTTATTCCTCTCTTACAAATGTCATACAAACACATTACTTCATCCATTTCAATACCCCTACACAATATGGGTGTGACACATACACACAATTAGTAAATTGATGTTCAACACTGCACAGAAAACATTTCACATCAAACTCGTTTCCTGTTTTTTTTGTTAGCTTTTATTGCTGTTAATGTGTGTAATGTTCCTTTGTACTATTTGATTATGCACCTTTGCAACATTAAAATTAAAAATAGAAATAGAAGTAAGGTGTCACCTAAAGCACTAAATAAAGTTATTAAGTAAAGGACACGAGATTAGTTGAAATGTAAGATATTAGTGTATAAACACAAAGGACACTCAAAATATAAGTAAATAAGAAGAGAGATTGTGGAGCTCGCTATGCGATAGAATAGGAGTATGTAAAGCAGAACTATATATTAAAGTAAATTAGTGCCGGACAGACAATCAACCACTGTTAGAAATGATCAAATCAATGTCTTAATGATAATATGTATAACGAAAAATGTTTAAATAAAGTTGGAAATAAAAAAAACAAAAACGTGTGTAATGAATTTATTGTAATTTTAATAAAATACTTAGAATTTAGATTATAGCCTGTGTGATTTAATTTGTTAATATAAATATGTTCATGGGCTGCGCATGGCATCTAAAGGTATACAGGCTGCTATATAACTAGTCTAGGTTTAGACGGCTATGGGGGTGTACCAGTGGCGGATATCCCAGAGGCAATGGAGTCAGCTGCCGCCGGGCTCCAGCCTTAAAGGGGGGCACCTGGCTCCATTGTCTCCCGAGTCCCGCCGGTCCAGTTTCCTTCTCCTGCAAGTCCCACGGTACTGCCGGGCTGCGCCTTTACTGAAAGCAGCGGCACCCGGTGGAGCACTTAATGAACCAGCAGCGCCCGGCAGAGTGCTTATTTTTCTGCAGCGGCAGCCCACTCCTCCCCGTCACCCAGCCCGCTCCTCCCCATCACCCAGCCCGCTCCTCGCCGTCACCTAGCCCGCTCCTCCCCATCACCCAGCCCGCTCCTCGCCGTCACCCAGCCCGCTCCTCCCCATCACCCAGCCCGCTCCTCCCCGTCACCCAGCCCGCTCCTCGCCGTCACCTAGCCCGCTCCTCCCCGTCACCCAGCCCGCTCCTCGCTGCCACCCAGCCCACTCCTCACAGTCACCCAGCCCACTCCTCGCCGTCACCCAGCCCGCTCCTCGCCGTCACCCACCTTACATCCCCCGGCATGAGCAAGTTCCACTTCCTTAGGAGCCGGAAGCCGGGCAGAAGACACTGCGGCAGAAGCTGCCTGTGTCGAGAACGAGGCGCGATCTAAGCAGGAGGCTAAAGGCAGAGCTGTGAGTACAGTGACAATCACCTGCCACCATGGCAAGAATAGCACCTTGCCATTTTGAAATTTCTATAGGGGGTGGACATTTTGGGGACAGTAACACAGTCGCATGGCTCTAACTAATGTATACATAAATATATACTGTATATTCCAAATGTATACCACCATAGTGGACAACAGAAATGGCATCACAGGGATTTTTTGAATCAATGATAATGTTTTCTCTACAATGTTTTGGGGAGCACTGTCCGCATCATCAGGAAAACACATGTTGTTCCCCAAAACATTGAAGTAAAAACATTATTGATGTAAAAATTTTGATGCTGTTTTTGTTGTGCGCTATGGTGGTATACACTTGGAATATTATGCCCTATTGAAATGTGCACACAGGTGGAAATTTCTATGCTGTGTGTGATGTAACGACCTACCATTTGTTTGTATACACTGTGGGGGTTATTCTGGTCAACCACTGTTAGAAATGATCAAATCAATGTCTTAATGATAATATGTATAACGAAAAATGTTTAAATAAAGTTGGAAATAAAAAAAACAAAAACGTGTGTAATGAATTTATTGTAATTTTAATAAAATACTTAGAATTTAGATTATAGCCTGTGTGATTTAATTTGTTAATATAAATATGTTCATGGGCTGCGCATGGCATCTAAAGGTATACAGGCTGCTATATAACTAGTCTAGGTTTAGACGGCTATGGGGGTGTACCAGTGGCGGATATCCCAGAGGCAATGGAGTCAGCTGCCGCCGGGCTCCAGCCTTAAAGGGGGGCACCTGGCTCCATTGTCTCCCGAGTCCCGCCGGTCCAGTTTCCTTCTCCTGCAAGTCCCACGGTACTGCCGGGCTGCGCCTTTACTGAAAGCAGCGGCACCCGGTGGAGCACTTAATGAACCAGCAGCGCCCGGCAGAGTGCTTATTTTTCTGCAGCGGCAGCCCACTCCTCCCCGTCACCCAGCCCGCTCCTCCCCATCACCCAGCCCGCTCCTCGCCGTCACCTAGCCCGCTCCTCCCCATCACCCAGCCCGCTCCTCGCCGTCACCCAGCCCGCTCCTCCCCATCACCCAGCCCGCTCCTCCCCGTCACCCAGCCCGCTCCTCGCCGTCACCTAGCCCGCTCCTCCCCGTCACCCAGCCCGCTCCTCGCTGCCACCCAGCCCACTCCTCACAGTCACCCAGCCCACTCCTCGCCGTCACCCAGCCCGCTCCTCGCCGTCACCCACCTTACATCCCCCGGCATGAGCAAGTTCCACTTCCTTAGGAGCCGGAAGCCGGGCAGAAGACACTGCGGCAGAAGCTGCCTGTGTCGAGAACGAGGCGCGATCTAAGCAGGAGGCTAAAGGCAGAGCTGTGAGTACAGTGACAATCACCTGCCACCATGGCAAGAATAGCACCTTGCCATTTTGAAATTTCTATAGGGGGTGGACATTTTGGGGACAGTAACACAGTCGCATGGCTCTAACTAATGTATACATAAATATATACTGTATATTCCAAATGTATACCACCATAGTGGACAACAGAAATGGCATCACAGGGATTTTTTGAATCAATGATAATGTTTTCTCTACAATGTTTTGGGGAGCACTGTCCGCATCATCAGGAAAACACATGTTGTTCCCCAAAACATTGAAGTAAAAACATTATTGATGTAAAAATTTTGATGCTGTTTTTGTTGTGCGCTATGGTGGTATACACTTGGAATATTATGCCCTATTGAAATGTGCACACAGGTGGGAATTTCTATGCTGTGTGTGATGTAACGACCTACCATTTGTTTGTATACACTGTGGGGGTTATTCTGGTCTGTTCTCATGGACCATACATTTGCATGGGGACTGATGTTTGGTGTATGCACATGCGCAGTCGCATTTCTGCGCATGTGCATATGGCGGGTGCGTGCGGCCATGGTGAACAGACTGTTCGTTGGTTGCGCGCACCAACATTGTGGATGGGGGGTCGGCGGCAGATAGGCGCGCCCATGGGAGCGCCAGCATTTCATGGGCGTTCCCATGAAAACGCTAGCCATTCCCATAGATATCACCCGGTGACGTGGGCACTGGGGGCAGGCAGCTGACATCACCGTATGTCAGCTGCCCACCCACTTCCTTCCAAATGTCCACACACATCTAAGGTTACCTCAGAGTAACCTTAGATGTGCGTGTGTCTTCCACATCATTCGATGATCATCGACCATCGAATGATGTGGGTGTTCCCCCACATCCGTTTGCGCCTGGCGAGCGCTGCCATTGTGACTAACCTTTTGTAAGGGGCATTACCGTACTGTTTGGCATAATATGTAAGGGGTATTACTGTTTGGCATAATATGTAAGGGGCATTACTGTTTGGATTAATATGTAAGGGGCACTTCTGTTTGGCATAAAATGTAAGGGGCATTACTGTGTGGCACAATGTGTAATGGGCATTACTGTTTGGCAAAATGTGTAAGTGACATTCCTTTGTGGCACAATGTGTAAGGGGCATTATTTTTTGGCATATTGTGTAAGGGGATTTATGGCATGGGGAGGGGGGCACCAACATTTATCTTGCCTTCGGGCAACTGGGATGAACTTACGCCACTGGGGTGTACACTGAGTACAGCTGGGGTGTAGGAGGGTTATAGTGGCTGGTGAACATCATGTTTAGGGAGCTATCAGTACAGCATAGCGCTGCTCAGTGCTAGGTCCTACTGTATAGAATTTATACATTTATAGAAATGTAGAGAATATATATTTTGGGGTGATGTCATGGTAATTGATAAAGTGTGTGTGTGTGGGGGGGGATTGATAAAGGCAATTCACACAGCAGCTTGGTCTATCTGTCTGCAAGCTCCCTTTGTCTCACCAATATTGGGTATGACTATGCGACTGGCACTCATGTGAAAGTCCTGGATCACCACCTGCTGGCTCTGTACACTGTCACCAGTGCACTTTAGTTTTTATTAATAGAAGGGGCAGCGTCTCACAAACATACCAATGCCTCAGCAATCGTACCCTTCAAATACAGCAGCGGGCCTTGTGGCCATTTAACAGGTGTACAATTGCAATTTGCCCACAGAAGGAGATTAGAATACCCCGTACCTGCACTGTCCGGGCTTATGGTAGAAAGGAGACTGTTAATGCCCTCATTCCCCATGGGGCTCTCAGCAAATCAAGCTACATGGACATACGTGTGCGATACCACCTCAGTTTTTGATTGTATGTACAACATTTTTTAGCTTAATAAACACCATTGAATTTACTTGACCATTTTCTCACGCTTTCTTATAAAGACCTGAATACGCCATTTAGTCCACATCCCCATTCTTTCCCATAACACCATACCGCAACAGAGGCAGTGCTTCAGCCAATCTCATCCTTGTCCATTAATGACCTAACCAATGTTGACCCTCATGCTTGTTGACCTAGTCCTGTCGACCTGATTCTGGTCGACTTAGTTCATGTATATCCAATGCCAATTATTGCCTTCTAAATTATAGATGTTGTAGATGGCAGGGAAGAAGGTCAGGATTGGTTTAGTTTAGGGGTTAATGTATGTCTAGACATGTGTATGAGAGGATAATAGAATGCTAATGAAGTTGATCTTTCTCCAAATCTAAAGGTGCCCATACACGTTACAATTATGGTATACAATATTGTATACAATATCGCATCTCATCCGATCTCGGTTTTGCGATGACATCAGATGAGATGAGATCTAGTACAAAAAGTATGTGCTGCACATACTTTTTGGGTACTTATGTAGTATCTGGGCTGCCGATTTTTTGATTGTATGCCTTAAGTTAAGGCATACAATCAGATGCGATGCGATGCGATATCGCATCGCATCGCATCGCATGCGACCATCGGATGCGATGACCCGATTTTTCCATAGGAATCAATGTTAAAATGGACTGAGTCCATTTTAACATGGAATTCAATGGGAAAAAGGGGTCCTTTTCATACCCCTACTATCCAAGTGGGCATGGAGTTGGATATAAACCTGTGGCGAGCGTAGCGAGCCACCGAGCCCGAAGCGTGGCGAGCGAAGCGAGCCCCGCGAGGGGCCGGTATTCTGTCTCCCCTCGCGGGGCTCGCTACGCTCACCACGCTTCGGGCTCGGTGGCTCGCTACGCTCGCCACAGGTTTATATCCAACTCCATGCCCACTTGGATAGTAGGGGTATGAAAAGGACCCCTTTTTCCCATTGAATTCCATGTTAAAATGGACTCAGTCCATTTTAACATTGATTCCTATGGAAAAATCGGGTCATCGCATCGCATCGCATCGCATCGCATCGATGGTCGCATGCGATGCGATGCGATGTGCCCGATTCGACCCGATTTAGAAATCGGCAGCCCAGATACTACATAAGTACCACTTTTTGTACTAGATCTCATCTCATCTGATGTCATCGCAAAACCGAGATCGGATGAGATGCGATATTGTATACAATATTGTATACAATAATTGTAACGTGTATGGGCACCTTAAGATAGTGTCCTTCCACTGCTGCCAGATTGCAGGTGCTATGATTGAAAGGGATGCGGTCATTTGGTCTACAGCATGATGGTCGACAGTCATTAGGTCGACACCATTAGGTCAACATGGGAAAAGGTCGACATGGGACAAGGTTGACATGGGAAAAGGTCGACATGGTTCTATGTCAAAAGGTAATAAGAGGAGGAGAAACAGTGTTCCACAGGAGGTGGGCAGCCGTTCACAAAAAGGATTCCTTTTTGGAGGCACACTTTTAAATTGTTAGTAATGATGTATAATGAATGAATGTTAAAACTTAACTTTTAATTCCAATTATTCTAAAATAGTAATAACTCTATAATATCTCATGATGAATAATTAGCCATGGAGTAACTCAATAAGTAAACATTTTTTAAAAAATATTGTGAGCAAAAAACGTGTCCACTGATATTGACCATATATTGGTATCAGAAACAGTGGCAGTTAGTGGTGTTTGTTTAAATATACATATAAGATTGATTTTCAAATCGTATTGAAGTCCTATATATAGGACAGATGGTGACACGTCCAGAGGGTGTGACAGGTCTGTATAGATCAATCAATTTGTTTTTTTTTTTTATATTAGATTAAATAAGTATATTACAGACAGTCACATTAGTACCCATTGATGGTGATTAGCTGTCAATTAAAGCGAGAATATATGTGTTCATAGCATCACAGGTATCCTTAAGGGGATGGGAAAAAAAAACAGAAGAGAAAAGTACAGTGTATAGAACTCAATTCTTTCTGCTGCCCAACGTCTTCACACAGGTGAGTGGACGGAGGGTGAGAGAATAGATTGATGCACTGATGGAAAATTAGCAAATGTAAGGAGGACACTTCTGTATGTGGTGTTAGATCACCCTGATACTAGAGCATTGCAGGGCTGAAATTCGCCACCAGAAAGTCTCTGCTACACGGAAAAGGGAAAAGAAAGAAAGGAGGGGCTAAGAATAATAGTGAATCTTAATAAGAGTGTCAGAGAGAGTGTCAAAGATAAGTATCTGATGCAATTTCTGTGGTGCCTATTGATCTGTCAATTTAGTCAAATTGGTATTTAATGACAGAAAACAAAAAATATAAAATATATATATGCACACACAATATAATGTTGATTGTATATAACATCTATCAGTCCAGCTGTTAAACACAATGGTATCCAGTCTGATAAGCAGTAAAAAATGCAAAGAGAACCACATATGCAGTAAATGTTTTGCTAATTGTCTGTGACACCTATTAGTAAATCAATTGGACACAGTAATATCTAAGAAATGAATGAGTAAATGATTGCTAACACATTTAGGTCTAACAGTTAGCAATATTAGGCATCTAGGATGTATAGTATGGTGTCTCTAACATCTGTAAATCAGGCAGATCGTCATACTGGTATTTGGTGGCAATAATGCAAAGAATATGCGCATACAATAAATACAATGTTAATTGTCTGTGACCCCAATCAGTCTTGTACTTCAACACAAGGTTATCTGGTGTAATAGGTGACAAGATACAAGGAAAGATGCACATATACTGGATATGCGTGTGATAGTTAACAGTATATCAGTTAGACACAATAATGGCTGATGTCTAATGAGCGCCTGACAGGACAATTGTGCACAAGTCAGGAATGTCTGAAAACCTATAAATCCGACACTCAGAAATATAAAGCATTTGAAAAAAAATAAATGAATAAACAGAGTACACAATATGGTTGTATAATCTCAGAGAAGAGGGTAAGGGAAGGAGCAGTGCTGGTAGCCGGGATCAGTCACCGGAGGTGAAGGTGATTAGCCGGCACACTGCGCGAAGCAGTAGGAGACATGTGTGGGGACAAGCGCTGTGAGCGGCGTTAGGTCCGACCTGATACCCGGGTAGAGCAGGTCAGAGATGCGCTGCCAGCGTGTCTCTCACACACAGAGAAGGAAGAGGGAGACGGGAGGATACCTGCTGCGGCTGCGGGTAACTGGGACGATGTCAAGGCTTTCAGTTCCCCATAGAGACAGGGAGCTGGTATAGCCTGTGCAGCATCAGAACGCGTTTCACCACGTGGGCTTGATCACCTGAAAGCCTAACGTGGTGTGCGCATAGTGGAGCATATATATGCCGTTAATTGGGTATATGTTACAGCTGAAACAGATTGGTGATTTGTGGCAGTTTCTCCCTGATTAAATGAACCAATGCATGTATCAAACAGGAGCATATAATGGAAACATGAGAGAAACAATAAAGAGAAACAAAAAAGTCTATATATTTCCTATGGCTGTCTGTCTGTCTCGATGTATAAATAAAAACTCCCCCCTTTTTATAGCTCATTAGCATTTCTATAAATGCTCTCATCATGATTAAGGGGCCCATACATGGTCCGTTTAACGGATCCGTTTGGGCCTTAATTAGCACGCATCACATCGGATCGCATGCCTAGTACATGCGGTGTGCATGCAATGCCATCCGATGCGATGTATAGCTAGTACAAAAAGTATGTGCAGCACATACTTTTTGTACCGTACTATGTGATGCGCGGGAGCACGCATCGCATGGTCCAGGAACGGACTGTCTATGGGCTCCTTTAGACTTTTTTGTTTCTCTTTATTGTTTCTCTCATGTTTCCATTATATGCTCCTGTTTGATACATGCATTGGTTCATTTAATCAGGGAGAAACTGCCACAAATCACCAATCTGTTTCAGCTGTAACATATACCCAATTAATGGCATATATATGCTTCACTATGCGCACACCACGTTAGGCTTTCAGGTGATCAAGCCCACATGGTGAAACGCGTTCTGATGCTGCACAGGCTATACCAGCTCCCTGTCTCTATGGGGAACTGAAAGCCTTGACATCGTCCCAGTTACCCGCAGCCGCAGCAGGTATCCTCCCGTCTCCCTCTTCCTTCTCTGTGTGTGAGAGACACGCTGGCAGCGCATCTCTGACCTGCTCTACCCGGGTATCAGGTCGGACCTAACGCCGCTCACAGCGCTTGTCCCCACACATCTCTCCTACTGCTTCGCGCAGTGTGCCGGCTAATCACCTTCACCTCCCGTCCGCTCAGTGAAGACGGGACTCCGGTGACTGATCCCGGCAACCAGCACTGCTCCTTCCCTTACCCTCTTCTCTGAGATTATACAACCATATTGTGTACTCTGTTTATTCATTTAATTTTTTTTCAAATGCTTTATATTTCTGAGTGTCGGATTTATAGGTTTTTAGACATTCCTGACTTGTGCACAATTGTCCTGTCAGGCGCTCATTAGACATCAGCCATTATTGTGTCTAACTGATATACTGTTAACTATCACACGCATATCCAGTATATGTGCATCTTTCCTTGTATCTTGTCACCTATTACACCAGATAACCTTGTGTTGAAGTACAAGACTGATTGGGGTCACAGACAATTAACATTGTATTTATTGTGTGCGCATATTCTTTGCATTATTGCCACCAAATAACAGTATGACGATCTGCCTGATTTACAGATGTTAGAGACACCATACTATACATCCTAGATGCCTAATATTGCTAACTGTTAAGGTGTGTACACACGGGGGCGATTTTGTCCAAAATCGCGGGAAATATGGTCGCTCAGCGACCATATTGCCCGCAATGGGAGTGTGCACCGGCGATATATCGCCGGGTGCGCGCACCCGTTTTTGACTCTGTGGTGATCGCTGGTCGCAGGAACATGCTCCTGCGACCAGCTGATTACCACTGCCGGGCTCTCCCCGGCAGTTTCTTTTTCATCAGCGACCATCTCTGGTCGCTGATGAACAGGAGAAACTGAGCAATATATCTCCCCCGTGTGTACACAGCATAAGACCTACATGTGTTAGCAACCATTAACTCATTCATTTCTTAGATATTACTGTGTCCAATTGATTTACTAATAGGTGTCACAGACAATTAGCAAAACATTTACTGCATATGTGGTTCTCTGTGCATTTTTTACTGCTTATCAGACTGGATACCATTGTGTTTAACAGCTGGACTGATAGATGTTATATACAATCAACATTATATTGTGTGTGCATATATATATATATATATATATATATATATATATATCTCCTATATATTTGGCTACATCTGTCACTCAAAGTGGGTGTCTGTGTCTATAACGCTCTGTTCCTGGACTTTCCTCTTAATGTGTGATTGCCTTTATCTGTGCTGAACACCTTTCTGAGAAATTAACCTGTTTAAAACAGGTGATGGCAATCATACATTAAGGGGAAGTCTAGAAACAGAGCATTGTGTCCCTCCTGGAGAGGGTCATGTTGGGAGGTATGTGACAGAGAACCAGCCCAGTGAGCCCACAGACAGTGCCAGACACCCACTGCCTTCCCATGTTGCCCAGCACTGCTACTCCACAGCCACCAGGTGAGCGCCCCCCCTCCCGCGATTTGCGGCAAAACCTCCCCCCCCCCCGCGCGCCCCCCCCCCCTCCCGCGATTCGCGGCAAAAACACCCGCTCCCCCGCGACCCCCCCTACCGCGATTCGCAGCAAAAACACCCCCGCGACCCCCCTCCCGCGATTCGCTGCAAAAAGAACCCCCCCACGACCCCTCCCGCAATTCGCGGCATAACCACCACCCCGCGACCCCCCACTCCCGCGAATCGCGGCAAACCCTCCCCCGTGACCCCCCCCCCGATTCGCGGAAAAAACACCCCCCGCGCGACCTCCCTCCCGCGATTCGCGGCAAAAAGAACCCCCCCGCGACCCCCCCTTGCACGATTGGCGGCACCCCCCCTGCGACCCCCCTCCCGCGATTCGCGGCACCCCCCCCCCGCAATTCGCAGCAGCCCCAGGATTAAATGGCACATGCAAAACACTGACATGGCTATGGTCGACAATGAAAAAGGTTGACATGAGTTTTTGAAGATTTATTTTTAATTTTTTTAATTTTTTCATATTCATTGTCATGTGTCAACATGGACACCAATGAAGTGGCACACTTATGTCAACATTTACATGTGTTGACCTTTCTGTGTTGATTTTTTTTGTGGCAATTCACGTCACACCCCCCGCAACCCCCCCTCCCGCGATTCGCGGCACCCCCGTGACCCCCCACCTCCCGCAATTCGCGGCAACCCCCCACTGGAACCCCTGTGAACCCCGCCCTCCCGCGATTCGTGGCACCCAACCCCGCGACCCCCCCCCCTCCCGCAATTCGCGGCACCCCCCCCCGTGATTCGAGGCAGCTCCAGAATTAAATTGCACATGGAAAACACTGACATGGCTATGGTCGACAATGAAAAAGGTTGACATGAGTTTTTTAAGTTTTTTTTTTCATTTTTTTGAATATTTTCATATTCATTCTCATGTGTCGACATGGACACCAATGAAGTGCCACACTTATGTCAACATTTACATGTGTTGACCTTTCTGTGTTGATTTTTTCTTGTGGCAATTTGCATCACCCCCCCACCCCCCCCCCCCCCACAACCCCCACTCCCGCGATTCACGGCACACACACACCTCCCCCGCGATTCTCGGCACCCCACCCCGTGACCCCCCCTCCCGTGATTCACGGCACACCCCCGCGACCCCCCCTCCCATGATTCGCCGCAACCCCCGCCCCGTAACCCCCCCTCCCGCGATTCGCGGCACCCACCCACGCGACCCCCCCTCCCGCAATTTGCGGCACCCCCCCGCGATTCGCGGCAGCTCCAGAATTAAATTGCACATGGAAAACACTGACATGGCTATGGTCGACAATGAAAAAGGTTGACATGAGTTTTTGAAGGTTTTTTTTTTTCATTTTTTGAATGTTTTCATATTCATTCTCATGTGTCGACATGGACACCAATGAAGTGCCACACTTATGTCAACATTTACATGTGTTGACCTTTCTGTGTTTATTTTTTCTTGTGGCGATTCGCGTCACACCCCCCCACCCCCCGCAACCCCCACTCCCGCGATTCACGGCACACACACACCCCCCCGCGATTCTCGGCACCCCACCCCGTGACCCCCCCTCCCGTGATTCATGGCACACCCCCCGCGACCCCCCCTACCATGATTCGCCGCAACCCCCGCCCCCGTAACCCCCCTCCCGCGATTTGCGGCAACCCACCCCGCGACCCCCCTCCCGCGATTCTCTGCAATGCCTCCCCACCCGCGATTCGCAGCATCCACCCCCCCACAACCCCCCCTCCTGCAATTCGCAGCACCCCCCGCGACCCCCCCTCCTGCAATTCGCGGCACCCTCCGCGACCCCCCCTCCCGCGATTCGCGGACACCTAAGTTGCAATACAGGGCATCTTTCATACAATTCTAACCATATTTCTCATATACAAACGTTCACAAATTAAGGGGGCGCAGCCCCTTACGACGGTGTGAAGAGCGCCCGTAGGGCGCGATGAATCACCTAGTATATATATATATATATATTGTTTTCTGTCATTAAATACCAATTTGACTAAATTGACAGATCAATAGGCACCACAGAAATTGCATCAGATACTTATCTTTGACACTCTCTCTGACACTCTTATTAAGATTCACTATTATTCTTAGCCCCTCCTTTCTTTCTTTTCCCTCTTCCGTGTAGCAGAGACTTTCTGGTGGCGAATTTCAGCCCTGCAATGCTCTAGTATCAGGGTGATCTAACACCACATACAGAAGTGTCCTCCTTACATTTGCTAATTTTCCATCAGTGCATCAATCTCTTCTCTCACCCTCCGTCCGCTCACCTGTGTGAAGACGTTGGGCAGCAGAAAGAATTGAGTTCTATACACTGTACTTTTCTCTTCTGTTTTTTTTTTTTTTTTCACATCCCCTTAAGGATACCTGTGATGCTATGAACACATATATTCTCGCTTTAATTGAAGGCTAATCACCATCAATGGGTACTAATGTGACTGTCTGTAATATACTTATTTAATCTAATATAAAAAAAAAAAAAAATTGATTGATCTATACAGACCTGTCACACCCTCTGGACGTGTCACCATCTGTCCTATATATAGGACTTCAATACGATTTGAATATCAATATTATATGTATATTTAAACAAACACCACTAACTGCCACTGTTTCTGATACCAATATATGGTCAATATCAGTGGACATGTTTTTTAGTCACAATATTTAAAAAAAAATGTTTACTTATTGATTAACTCTCCATGGCTAATTATTCATCATAAGATATTATAGAGTTATTACTATTTTAGAATAATTGGAATTAAAAGTTAAGATTTAACATTCATTCATTATACATCATTCCTAACAATTTAAAAGTGTGCCTCCAAAAAGGAATCCTTTTTGTCAACGGCTGCCCACCTCCTGTGGAACACTGTTTCTCCTCCTCTAAGTATATTGGTACTTGATTCCTGGGGACACCTCCAACGTTGCAATTGTTGTATTTGATCAACAAAATTGTCTCTTTAGTTGGTTTTTCAAATATATGTATTTACAATATCCTTATCCTGTGCAGGATACTACCACTATTTGTCTCGACTAAGTTCAACAGGTCGTTAGTTCCACAGATCATTAGTTCGACAATGTCTAGGTCGACAGTTAAAAGGTCGTCACAGGGTTTTTCACAGTTCTTTGAGCAGACATGTGCCGACAGGCATTATTTCATGCCCTACCATCCACTAGGGTGTGACGGGAGAATAAAATAGTGTGCCAAGAGTAGCGAGGCACCGAGCCTGACGCATAGCGAGCGCAGCGAGCGATGCGAGGGGATGGAGTGCAATTGAAACTGTGTTCATGTCGACTAGGTTGACATTCAGGTAAAAAAAACAGTGAAAAACCCGCATGTCTACCTTTTGACTGTCGAGACTTTGTCGAATTAATGACCTGTCGAGCTAACGACCTGTCGAACTAATGACCTTTTGACCTAGAACCATGTCGACCTTTTTCTCATGTCGACCTAGATCGATGTTGACCTTTTCACATGTTGACCTAATGGTGTTGACCTATTGACTGTCGACCATCATGCTGTAGACCAAATGATCCCAACCCTCCTGTGGCATAATGTAATATTAACAATTCAACCCAGTGAGGCTTTTATAAACAATTATTTTTTTTCATAAATTCTTCATAACACACCTATATCTTTTTTAAATGTTTATTCATGAACCAGCTATTAGCTGGCGGGGGAGAGGGGTGTCCACAACTGGATGCAATGAACCAGCTAATAGCTTATGATGTGTTGGTCTTATTTGTGTGGTAACAAATAACATAACCGCATTTAAATTCCCCCAATGTATGATGTGTCAGGGGTAAAATCATTTTAAGATTAAGAACTTGTGTAAACCATGTGTTGTACATATATTATTATTAAAATATTAACGTTGTCAGTTGACGCTGAACCCATTTAAATAAAAGATAATAAACTTAAATGGAATTGTAACATTACATCAATTTTATTAAATGTAACAAATTCATAGACTGATATAAAAAGTCGGTCTTTTAGATGTCTGACTTATGCTGTGTCTGGTTTATGCGCTGTCGGACTACACATTGTCAGTGGCGTAACTATAAATGTTGCTCCCCCCAGCCAAAATATTTTCTGGCGCCCCCCCCCCCCCCCCCCCCATACTGTCCCTTATACATTATGCAACACATCTTAATGACACTCACACTATACAACACACAACATAATGTACCTTACACTATGCACCAGTGGTTATAGGCTGCAGGGTGTACGTGTATGGTTAGGGTTATAGGCTGCGGGGTGTACGTGTATGGTTAGGGTTATAGGCTGCGGGGTGTACGTGTATGGTTAGGGTTATAGGCTGCGTGGTGTATGTGTATGGTTAGGGTTATAGGCTGCGGGGTGTGTGTGTGTGGTTAGGGTTATAGGCTGCGGGGTGTACGTGTATGGTTAGGGGTTATAGGCTGCGGGGTGTACGTGTATGGTTAGGGTTATAGGCTGCGGGGTGTGTGTGTGTGGTTATCCCGGTGTATGTGTATGGTTAGGGTTATAGGCTGCGGGGTGTACGTGTATGGTTAGGGTTATAGGCTGCGGGGTGTACGTGTATGGTTAGGGTTATAGGCTGCGGGGTGTACGTGTATGGTTAGGGTTATAGGCTGCGGGGTGTACGTGTATGGTTAGGGTTATAGGCTGCGGGGTGTACGTGTATGGTTAGGGTTATAGGCTGCGGGGTGTATGTGTATGATTAGGGTTATAGGCTGCGGGGTGTACGTGTATGGTTAGGGTTATAGGCTGCGGGGTGTACGTGTATGATTAGGGTTATAGGCTGCAGGGTGTGTGTGGTTAGCCGGGTGTATGTGTATGGTA